>NC_057797.1:4270102-4280014 GCF_018294505.1 Triticum aestivum
CTGTGATGTCGCCCCGACGTCTGACTGTGGCATTTCTTTTAAAGCCCTTTATGTGGTGTTGCTAAGACGCCCGACTGTGGTATTTCTTTTAAAGCCCTTTCTGTGATGTCGCCCCGACGTCCGACTGTGGCATTTCTTTTAAAGCCCTTTATGTGGTGTCGCTAAGACGCCCGAATGTGGCACCATTTCCTTATATTTATTTGTTCACCTTTCGAGGCGTCGCTTCAGACACCCGATCGGTCTTCATTTATGTTTTGTGGGATTTCAGGCGGACTACCGCCGTTTCCCTTTTACTTACCTCGTTATGCTAATTTTTGAATGTACATTGGTGAATTAATCATGATGCATTCATGCATGCATTTGTTATATCTTACGTCCGAACTGTCTTGCGAGTACTTTCAAAGTACTCACTGGCTTGTTGATTTGGCCAGATGCTGACGAAGGCGATCTCATCGATGAAGAGCTCGATAGCGAGTCCGACGCCTAGAGGAATCCCAGTCAGTCTCGTGCGACCTTGGATTTGGTCACTGTATTATATCCGCTTCTGCAACCCGAATAAATTTATCGAGCCTCACCTCGACGCTCGATGAGATGCCAGTTTGAGAGTCGTGTTATCACACTCCCCACTGTGTTATTCCACCATCACTTTATCCTCGAGTCAGTAGTATGCCACCACACCATTGTGTTATATCCGCCATTATGTATAATTATTGGCGCACTTGTAATAATTTGTTGAGCAGCCCTAGCTCAACCCTGTAATATATCGTATGCTACTGGCTTATTGTATCAAGAATTTGTCTACCAGTGAGGAGGATTTCTCTCATACTGGACTCAAAAGATTGGTTTCTCAATACATATTTTTATTGGAAAACCGGTCTTGACAAAGTCTCCAATAAGTTCTATAGCTGTAAGATGGAGGAGAATAGTTCTGTCAGTGAGCATATACTCAAAATGTCTGGGTATAATAATCACTTGATTCAGATGGGAGTTAATCTTCCAGATGATTGCGTCATTGACAGAATTCTCCAATCACTGCCACCAAGCTACAAGAGCTTCGTGATGAACTATAATATGCAAGGGATGAATAAGACTATTCCCGAGCTCTTCGCAATGCTGAAAGCTGCGGAGGTAGAAATCAAAAAGGAGCATCAAGTGTTGATGGTCAACAAGACCACTAGTTTCAAGAAAAAGGGCAAAGGGAAGAAGAAGGGGAACTTTAAGAAGAACGGCAAGCAAGTTGCTGCTCAAGAGAAGAAACCCAAGTCTGGACCTAAGCCTGAAACTGAGTGCTTCTACTGCAAGCAGACTGGTCACTGGAAGGGAAACTGCCCCAAGTATTTGGCGGATAAGAAGGATGGCAAGGTGAACAAAGGTATAAGTGATATACATGTTATTGATGTGTACCTTACTAGAGCTCGCAGTAGCACCTGGGTATTTGATACTGGTTCTGTTGCTAATATTTGCAACTCAAAATAGGGACTACGTAATAAGGGAACACTGGCAAAGGACGAGGTGACGATGCGCGTAGGAAACGGTTCCAAAGTCGATGTGATCGCGGTCAGCACGCTACCTCTACATCTACCTTCGGGATTAGTATTAGACCTAAATAATTGTTATTTGGTGTCAGCGTTGAGCATGAACATTATATCTGGATCTTGTTTAATGCAAGACGGTTATTTATTTAAATCAGAGAATAATGGTTGTTCTATTTATATGAGTAATATCTTTTATGGTCATGCACCCTTGAAGAGTGGTCCATTCTTATTGAATCTTGAGAGTAGTGATACACATATTCATAATGTTGAAGCCAAAAGATGCAGAGTTGATAATGATAGTGCAACTTATTTGTGGCACTGCCGTTTAGGTCATCTCGGTATAAAGCGCATGAAGAAACTCCATACTGATGGGCTTTTGGAACCACTTGATTATGAATCGCTTGGTACTTGTGAACCGTGCCTCATGGGCAAGATGACTAAAACACCGTTCTCCGGTACTATGGAGAGAGCAACAGATTTGTTGGAAATCATACATACAGATGTATGTGGTCCGATGAATGTTGAGGCTCGTGGCGGATATCGTTATTTTCTCACCTTCACAGATGATTTAAGCAGATATGGGTATATATACTTATTGAAACATAAGTCTGAAACATTTGAAAAGTTCAAAGAATTTCAGAGTGAAGTTGAAAAGCATTGTAACAAGAAAATAAAGTTTCTACGATCTGATCGTGGAGGAGAATATTTGAGTTACGTGTTTGGTGTACATTTGAAAAATTGTGGAATAGTTTCGCAACTCACGCCACCCGGAACACCACAGCGTAATGGTGTGTCCGAACATTGTAATCGTACTTTATTAGATATGGTGCGATCTATGATGTCTCTTACTGATTGATCGCTATCGTTTTGGGGATACGCTCTAGAGACGGCCGCATTCACGTTAAATAGGGCACCATCAAAATCCGTTGAGACGACGCCTTATGAACTGTGGTTTGGCAAGAAACCAAAGTTGTCATTTCTTAAAGTTTGGGGCTGCGATGCTTATGTGAAAAAGCTTCAACCTGATAAGCTCGAACCCAAATCGGAGAAATGTGTCTTCATAGGATACCCAAAGGAGACTATTGGGTACACCTTCTATCACAGATCCGAAGGCAAGACATTCGTTGCTAAGAATGGATCCTTTCTAGAGAAGGAGTTTCTCTCAAAAGAAGTGAGTGGGAGGAAAGTAGAACTTGATGAGGTAAATGTACCTGCTCCCTTATTGGAAAGTAGTACATCACAAAAAACTGTTTCAGTGACACCTACACCAATTAGTGAGGAAGCTAATGATAATGATCATGAAACTTCAGAACAAGATACTACTGAACCTCGTAGATCAACCAGAGTGAGATCCGCGCCAGAGTGGTATGGTAATCCTGTTCTGGAACTCATGCTACTAGATCATGATGAACCTACGAACTATGAAGAAGCGATGGTGAGCCCAGATTCCGCAAAATGGCTTGAAGCCATGAAATCTGAAATGGGATCCATGTATGAGAACAAAGTATGGACTTTGGTTGACTTGCCCGTTGATCCGCAAGCAATTGAGAATAAATGTATCTTCAAGAAGAAGGCTGACGCTGATGGTAATATTACTGTCTACAAAGCTCGACTTGTCACAAAAGGTTTTCGACAAGTTCAAGGGGTTGACTACGATGAGACTTTCTCACCCGTAGCGATGCTTAAGTCTGTCCGAATCATGTTAGCAATTGCCGCATTTTATGATTATTAAATTTGGCAGATGGACGTCAAAACTGCATTCTTGAATGGATTTCTGGAAGAAGAGTTGTATATGATGCAACCGGAAGGTTTTGTCGATCCAAAGGGAGCTAACAAAGTGTGCATGCTCCAGCGATCCATTTATGGACTGGTGCAAGCCTCTCGGAGTTGGAATAAATGCTTTGATAGTGTGATCAAAGCATTTGGTTTTATACAGACTTTTGGAGAAGCCTGCATTTACAAGAAAGTGAGTGGGAGCTCTATAGCATTTCTGATATTATATGTGGATGACATATTACTGATTGGAAATGATATAGAATTTCTGGATAGCATAAAGGGATATTTGAATAAGTGTTTTTCAATGAAAGACCTCGGTGAAGCTGCTTACATATTAGGCATAAAAATCTATAGAGATAGATAAATACGCTTAATTGGACTTTCACAAAGCACATACCTTGACAAGATCTTGAAGAAGTTCAAAATGGATCAAGCAAAGAAAGGGTTCTTGCCTATATTACAAGGTGTGAAATTGAGTAAGACTCAAAGATCGACCACTGCAGAAGATAGAGAGAAAATGAAAGATGTTCCTTATGCATCAGCCATAGGCTCTATCATGTATGCAATGTTGTGTACCATACCTGATGTGTGCCTTGATATAAGTTTAGCAGGGAGGTACCAAAGTAATCCAGGAGTGGATCACTGGACAGCGGTCAAGAACATCTTGAAGTACCTGAAAGGGACCAAGGATATGTTTCTCGTATATGGAGGTGACAAAGAGCTCATCGTAAACGGTTACGTTGATGCAAGCTTTGACACTGATCCGGACGATTCTAAATCGCAAACCGGATACGTGTTTACACTAAACGGTGGAGCTGTCAGTTGGTGCAGTTCTAAACAAAGCGTCGTGGCAGGATCTACATGTGAAGCGGAGTACATAGCTGCTTCGGAAGCAGCAAAAGAAGGAGTCTGGATGAAGGAGTTCATATCCGATCTAGGTGTCTTACCTAGTGCATCGGGTCCAATGAAAATCTTTTGTGACAATACTGGTGCAATTTCCTTGGCAAAGGAATCCAGATTTCACAAGGGAACCAAGCACATCAAGAGACACTTCAATTCCATCCGGGATCAAGTCCAGGTGGGAGACATAGAGATTTGCAAGATACATACAGATCTGAATAATGCAGACCCGCTGACTAAGCCTCTTCCACGAGCAAAACATGATCAGCACCAAGGCTCCATGGGTGTTAGAATCATTACTGTGTAATCTAGATTATTGACTCTAGTGCAAGTGGGAGACTGAAGGAAATATGCCCTAGAGGCAATAATAAAGTTATTATTTATTTCCTTATATCATGATAAATGTTTATTATTCATGCTAGAATTGTATTAACCGGAAACATAATACATGTGTGAATACATAGACAAACAGAGTGTCACTAGTATGCCTCTACTTGACTAGCTCATTAATCAAAGATGGTTATGTTTCCTAACCATGAACAAAGAGTTGTTATTTGATTAACGAGATCACATCATTAGTTGAATGATCTGATTGACATGACCCATTCCATTAGATTAGCACCCGATCGTTTAGTATGTTGCTATTGCTTTCTTCATGACTTATACATGTTCCTATGACTATGAGATTATGCAACTCCCATTTACCGGAGGAACACTTTGGGTGCTACCAATCGTCACAACGTAACTGGGTGATTATAAAGGAGTACTACAGGTGTCTCCAAAGGTAGATGTTGGGTTGGCGTATTTCGAGATTAGGATTTGTCACTCCGATTGTCGGAGAGGTATCTCTGGGCCCTCTCGGTAATGCACATCACATAAGCCTGGCAAGCATTGCAACTAATATGTTAGTTGTGAGATGATGTATTACGGAACGAGTAAAGAGACTTGCCGGTAACGAGATTGAACTAGGTATTGATACCGACGATCGAATCTCGGGCAAGTAACATACCGATGATAAAGGGAACAACATATGTTGTTATGCGGTCTGACCGATAAAGATCTTCGTAGAATATGTAGGAGCCAATATGGGCATCCAGGTCCCGCTATTGGTTATTGACCAGAGACGTGTCTCGGTCATGTCTACATTGTTCTCGAACCGTAGGGTCCGCACGCTTAACGTTACGATGACAGTTATTATGAGTTTATGCATTTTGATGTACCGAACGTTGTTCGGAGTCCCGGATGTGATCACGGACATGACAAGGAGTCTCGAAATGGTCGAGACATAAATATTGATATATTGGAAACCTATGTTTGGATATCGGAAGTGTTCCGGGTAAAATCGGGATTTTACCGGAGTACCGGGAGGTTACCGGAACCCCCCGGAAGCTATATGGGCCTTAGTGGGCTTTAGTGGAAAAGAGAAGGGGCATCCCAAGGTGGGCCGCGCGCCTTCCCCCTCCCCTAGTCCTATTAGGACAAGGAGAGGTGGCCGTCCCCCCTCTCTCCTTTCCCCCCTCAGCAAATCCTATTCCAACTAGGATTGGGGGGGGGGGGAATCCTACTCCCAGAGGGAGTAGGACTCCTCCTGGCGCGCCCAACCTGGCCGGCCACCCCTCCCCTTGGCTCCTTTATATACGGAGGCAGGGGACACCCTAGAAAACACAAGTTGATCCTCGTGATCGTTCCTTAGCCGTGTGCGGTGCCCCCTGCCACCATATTCCACCTCAGTCATATCGTTGTAGTGCTTAGGCGAAGCCCTGCGTCGGTAGAACATCATCATCGTCACCACGCCGTTGTGCTGACGGAACTCATCCCCGAAGCTTTGCTCGATCGGAGCCCGGGGAGCGTAATCGAGCTGTACATGTGCTAAGAACTCGGAGGTGCCGGAGTAACGGTGCTTGGATCGGTCGGATTGGGAAGACATACGACTACTTCCTCTACATTGTGTCAACGCTTCCATTGCGATCTACAAGGGTACGTAGATCATACTCTCCCCTCTCGTTGCTATGCATCACCATGTTCTTGCGTGTGCGTAGGAAAATTTTGAAATTACTGCGTTCCCCAATAGGAACATGGGCGGCGCCCTGAGAAAACATGTCAAAGGCAAGGAGATGAAGTCATCGGCCGAGAGGCTTAGTTACCGTGATGGCGTCGAGCTCGGCTAATGTCGAGGCAACGCCAACGGCGGGCGTGCAACTGACGGAGGGGCCGCTTGCTGCCGAGGTGTCGGATGGCGTACACCAGAGTGCATTAAGCTCCAATGCCCCTGCCAGCGTTGGAGACACCAATACCGCCTCCGCTGGAGACACCAATGGCGCCGCCTGCGCGTTGTGCGAGTTGCTGGCCGTGAAACTGGGAACCGGGGGCGGCCCCAATTGGCCGCCCGCAATCCACGTCGTCAGCCCCTGAATCAAGGTAGGCACAATGGTGGTGAGTGCCGTTCCCAGTTGTTATTGCACTTGCTCTTGGACAATCTCCGGAATCCGTGCCACTTGTGCCTTGAGTTCTTGAACCTCGTGCGACTGGCTTTCCGAGCTGGTCTTTCTCTCCTTTCGCCCACCAGCGTTATAGTATGACGACCATTTTGTGGACAAGCCTTTGCCGGCCACACGACCAGCTGACGACGGCTTACTAAGCTTATCCTTGTTTTTCATTATGTTCAATGCCCTATTTAGAGTGCTGTCCTAAGGGGATCTCTGAGACGACCCCGCGCTACTGCTTTCAGTCTCCTGCGGAAGGATTGTGAATCATTTAGAAATTTGGCTTTCATTAATAAGAATGCAACCATATGGAGCTAATTATGTGGGGGTGTATTCCTTACAAGAACACGCTCAAGCGCCCTGGTCTTCGGATCCGTGGTAAGCTCCTTTGTTACCGGGTCCTCCTTGTACCGGGCCCTGACATAGTTCTTGGAATGCTTGTCACGGTATTTCTCAAAGCGGGGCCATAGGCCTTGCTCGGCACGCTTCGCGTCCTCCTTGTCCCATATAGGCTCCGCCACTCTGTAACCGCCGGGACCGAGTTGGTGGACCCCTAAGTTCAACTCCCGCGTTTCTTTCCCCCACCGACTTGATTCCACGGTTGCGCTGCTCTCGCACTTGATCTTGAACTCCTTGTAGTCATCTTCGCTGATCGAAGGATTTTTCGCCTTGATCTTCTCATAACTATCACCTTTATCAATCATTATCTTCACCGCGCTTCTCCAAGTAGATAGGGCCATGCTCATCCTCGTGAGGGCGGCACTGTTCACTTTATTCCCTGAGAGGCGTGTGTTTGCAAAGTCAGAGGGGAACTTGTATCGTTCGTGCAGCTTCATGAAGAGGAGGCTGCACAAACTCCCTCGGTCCTTATGCCTTAGGTTCTCGGTGTTGATCGAGACGGTGCTCCAGAGAATGCACCCGAGCTGAACCGAGTACCCCTTGACTAATTCTTTGGGCGCCGTTGGATGCCCGTTGGAGTTCACTTCAGTCAATTCCTCCTTGACGGTGCCGAGCATGTTCGGGCGCCGATCCTACCATTGCCTCTTCGGTTGGCTGCCATCTGTGTGTGCGCTGCCTTCATCAGTGGTGGCATCCTCGGCGGCACCATCAGTGGTGTCATCCCCGACGCCACTAGGGGTTGTGTAGTCAGGATCGGTGTCTTCCACGGTGTCCTCATAGCGGTGAGGTTCTTCCACCTTCTCCTGGGACAGCTCCCAGAATTGCTTGCCCGAACCGCCGGCCTCATCATTGTGGACCATTTTTCGCTCGAAATAGGAAAAAAAATTTGGTCAAAAAGTTGGTTATTGTCAAGGAACAAGATCGTGGTCTCATCATTTAGGGTTTATCGACACCGAGGCATCCTAAAAGCTAAGCTTTTATCATTTAGGGTTTGTCGATGCCGAGGCACCCTAAGAGCCTAAGCTTTCATCATTTAGGTTTTTATCGACACCGAGGCACCCTAAAAGCCAACGTTTTATAATTTATGGTTTGTCGACACCGAGGCATCCTAAAAGCTAAGCTGGTAAGGAGAATTCTATGTTGGGCCTAATCACTTGGCTCTATTGCCACCTAGTGTTTAATGCAGCAAGAATAAAGGGGCAGTTGATCCTACTTAATTAAGTACTAAGATACCCTGGCCCATGCATTAGTCGCAAGTATCCCATATGTCCTATTTTTAGCAAAGTCATCCTAAAATTCACGTAAAATTTCAGCATGACCTTTGCTGAAAATAGGACATATGGAGTACCCGAATTTGCCAGAACGGAAGTTAATCGACATTCCGGCAAACTCAAGGGCCTCTCGGGGTACCTGAAAATCATCACGACACGATGGTCGGAGACATGACCTTTGCCTAACAGTTCTGAATGCCTATCAAAACTGAACACAACATATATCAAGGAAAATCAACACTTCTAGATTCATATCAGACTAACAACCAACCCTGCATAACAGTTTCGAACTTCTGCCAAAGCATCATGCCAGCTAGTAGACCAGCTAGTAGACCATCATTTGTCAGGCCAAATTGAGGCCAAACAGAAAACCAATGTGGCCATGGCACAAAGTCCATGACCCAGAACAGGAGACATCTAAAACTATACAAGTATACAAGCCTACACTAGATGCATACTGCTCCCTTATAAGTAAGTGGATGATGAACCCCACCTGTTCTGGTCTCTATCACTGAATCACTCTGTAACAGCTGGTGATAAAGCCCACAGGACTGTACTCATGTTCTGCAAGAATCCGCTACAAACAGATTACACAAAGTAAGTAACAGCAAACAAAAAATATGTACAGACTTGTGTGCATGAACATGTACTTGTATGTACTTGCCACTAAAATCTAGTCTAGAAATAAAAACAAGGGAAGTCAATTTCACTTCAACATCATACAGAAGCATTCATTAGAGCAGCTCAATTCGAAAGTATATATTGCTTTGAACAATATGGCAGGGAGCAACCATCTAGTATTACCAAAGTATATATATTGCTGTGAACAATCAGGCCAAAGCGCACCCAAAGCACAATATGCAGGACAGATAGGCCATCAATATTTCCTCTATGCAAATACAATGGTAGCATCCAGAGGGCAACAACCTTGTACTACTACTTGACACAATCAGCACATCCATATCCAAATTAGTTCTAGCATATATAAACAACACCACATAACAAATTCATAGGAAAACATCATACATTAGCAGCAGTCCATAGCAAAACTAGATGAATGTTTGGCCTCTTGATAAAAAACCGTACATCAGCATCATCACATACATCATGCAGGATACAGCAGCAGTTCATCAGCAACAGTTCATAAAATCATCCATGAGCAGCACCACATAGAAAATCTAAGAACAAAATCGAAGGAGCTGCTCACCTTGCCGGCCGAGCTAATGGCCACAGACTGAGGAGGGGAGGGGGGACGAACGGGTCTCCTTCACGCCGTACTGGGTCGCGGCTGGAGTGGGCCACTGACCGCCGGAGTAGGGCACCGATGGGACCAGCACAAGCTCCTATTGGCCACCGTCGAGGGGCAGCTCCGACGAGCCAGCCGCGGTCAGGAGCGATAGAGAGATTTGTGGGCGGCAGCGGTCTGGTGGGGGTCAGGGGCGGTGGGGCGACGGGCAGCGAGGCGCCAGGGCGTTGGGGGTGGTGGTGGTCGGGTGCGGCGGGGGCAGCTAGCACGGCCTGGGACGGCGAGCACGGGGGCGCGTGGGC